>NC_058409.1:86292565-86314528 GCF_002201575.2 Neomonachus schauinslandi | reverse complement strand
GGAGGGTCAGAGGGAGAAGCAGACTCCCTGCCGAGCAGGGAGCCCGATGCGGGACTCGATCCCGGGACTCCAGGATCATGACCTGAGCCGAAGGCAGTCGCCTAACCGACTGAGCCACCCAGGCGCCCCATTATTGTTGTTTCTTTTCCAGTGCTTTGTCCTTTGTGTTTATTCTTTTTAAAATGTTTTTTTTTTTTTTTTTTAATTTATTTATTCATGGGAGTGAGAGAAGAGAGAGAGCCAGAGGCAGAGGGAGAAGCAGGCTCCCTGCCTAGCAGGGAGCCCGATGCGGGACTCAGTCCCAGGACCCTGAGATCATGACCTGAGCCGAAGGCAGATGCTTAACCATCTGAGCCACCCAGGCACCCCATTTTGTGTTTATTCTTTTTAAAAACTGCTTTTTCTGGTTTTTTTTGGGGGGGGTTAGAAGGGAACAAAACTAAACTTGAGTATTAGTCTCATTCTTTATCTTTTTTTTTTTTTTTTTAAGATTTTATTTATTTATTTGAGAGAGAGAGAATGAGAAACAGAGAGCATGAGAGGGAAGAGGGAGAAGCAGGCCCCCTGCTGAGCAGGGAGCCTGATATGGGACTCGATCCTGGGACTCCAGGATCATGACCTGAGCCGAAGGCAGTCGCCCAACCAACTGAGCCACCCAGGCGCCCTCATTCTTTATCTTTAAAGATTTCTACTTTAACATTATTTAGTAATAGTTTTTAAAACGATTATTTACTAGAGCAAAGAATTACTGTGGCTCTTTGAAGAGAACTAATATTTGAATAAACCTGTTGTTCAAAAAGCTCTACCTATGACTATCTGTGGCAGCTCTCATCTTCCCTTCATAACCATGATTGCAGGAACCATCGACTTTCTCCACTCTGGATGTGCTACTCACTTCTGAAAGCACTGAAATCACCCATTCTCTCCTAACCTTGCTCTATGCAGGGCCATTAGTTACCTGGTAATACAGTAGATAATAGTTTTTAATTTTATAGGCATTTGGTTCAGGGAAACACTCCCTTTCCTCCTAATATTTATCTCTCATCCTTGACTTTTGTGTTCTCTTGTTACAATAATCACTATTTTCATCTAATTTTTAAAAAATTCCTTTTATTATCCTTTGCTGGATCCTCTTCTACATTGCTGTTGAATGTGGGTGATTCTTTTTTTTTTTTTTTTTAACTTTTCTCTCTCTTTAAGTTTATTTCTTTAGCAACTCTGCACCCAACGTGGGGCTCAAACTCACGACCCCTAGATCAGTAGTTGCATGCTCTTTTGACTGAGCCAGTCAGGAGCCCCTCTTTTCTCTTCTTTTTTGAATAGCAGTCTTTTTTTTTTTTTTTTTTTTTAAAGATTTTATTTATTTATTTGAGAGAGAGAATGAGATAGAGAGAGAGCATGAGAGGGAGGAGGGTCGGAGGGAGAAGCAGACTCCCTGCCAAGCAGGGAGCCCGATGCGGGACTCGATCCCGGGACTCCAGGATCATGACCTGAGCCGAAGAGGCAGTCGCCCAACCAACTGAGCCACCCAGGCGCCCCTTGAATAGCAGTCTTATTAACTATGAGTTTTAACTGTTATCGTTAAACTTAATTTATATACACAGTACTAGTGTTTCCCCAGGCTTCAAATCTGCTAGCCCAGCTGTGTACTTGAAGCTTTCACTGGGATGTCCTTTAGGCACCTGAGCTTAGCTTATTTAAAACTGACATAATTATTTTCCTCCTCAGGCCAGTACTTTCTTCATTTCCTGCCTTAGTGAATAGATCCCTGCCACCTAGTTATGTACCCCAAATACCTAGAAGTCACCCTTTTCTTCCTTCTTTGTGCCCTTATACCATCAGATTCTGTATTTTCTATAGAACTTTTTTTAGATATAATTTACAGAGCATAAAATTCACCCCTTTTAAAGTATACAATTCAATGAGTGGTTTTTCGTATATTCAGAGTTGAGTAACTACCACCAATAGTCAATTTTAGAACATATTCATCATCCCAAAAAGAAACCTCATACCCTTTATCTACCCTCTCCCCAATCTTCTCACCCCTTACACCTCTTTGCCCTAAGTAACAAGTAATATATTTTCTATCTCTATAGATTTGCATATTCTGGATGTTTCATATAAATGGAATTATATACTATGTGGTCCTTTATGACTACTTTCACTTAGCATAATGCTTTCAAAATGTATTCATGTATCAGTATTTCATTTTGTTTCATGGTAAATGTATTCCATTATATGGATAGACCACATTTTATTTTTGAATTCATCAGTCAATGGACATTTGGACCGTTTCTTCCTTATGGCTATTCAGAATAGTGCTACTGTGAATATTTGTGTATAAGTTTTAGTGTGGACATAATGTTTTCAAATCTTTTGAGTATATACCCAGGAGTAGAATTGCTGGCTCACATGTTAACTCTCTCTAGCTTTTTGAGGTGCTTTGAAAAGCTGCTACACCAGTTCAGATTTCCACCAGCGTGAGGGTTCTAATTTCTCTATGTCCTCACTAATACTTGTTAATCTGACCTTTTTTCTATTGTGCTAAAATATATGTAACAAATTTACCATTTTATTTTTTAAAAGATTTGATTATTTATTTGAGAGAGGAGGTGGTGGGGAGGGGAGGAGCAGAGGGAGAGGGACAAGCAGACTTGGTGCTGAGCACGGAGCCTGACCTGGGGCTCAGTCCCACAACCCCGAGATCATGACCTGAGCCGATACCAGGAGCTGGATGCTTAACCAACTGAGCCACCCAGGCACCCCACAAATTTACCATTTTAACCATTTAAAAAAGAAAAGATTTATTTATTGGGGGGGGGGGCAGAAGGAGAGGGAGAGAGTCTCAAGCGCACTCTGCACTGAGTGTAGAGCCCGACATGGGCTCTATCTCAAGACCCTGAGATCATGACCTGAGCCGAAACCAAGAGTTGGACCCTCAACCAGCTGTGCCACCCAGGCACCCCATTTTAACCATTTTCAAGTGTACAGTTTAGTGGCATTAAATACATACACGTTGTTGTGCAATTATTACCACTACACATATCCAGAACCTTCTCATATTTTTACACTGAAAATCCGTACCCATTTGATAAGAACTTTTAGCCCCTGATCAATACTATTCCACTTCTTTCTCTAAGAATTTGACTATTCTAGGTACCTCATATAAGTAGAATTATACAATATTTGTTTATTTGTGTCTGGCTTATTTCACTTAGCATAATGTCTTTAAAGTTCATCCATGTGTCAGTATTTCATACATTTTCAAGGCTCAGTAATATTCCAGTGTATGTATATACCACATTTTGTTCATCCCTCAGTGGACATTTGGGTTCTTTCCATGTTTTGGCTGATGTTTATAATACTGCTAGGAGCATGGTGTTCAAATATCTGTTCTGACCCTTTTTTTTTTTTTAAGTTTTATTTTTATTTAAGTAATTTCTATACCCAACATGAGGCTTGAACTCACAACCCCAGCCAAGATCAAGAGCCAGGCAGGCACCCTTCTGACTTTTTATTACTTGTCAAATCCTTTTGTTTTGTCTTTAAATTTTTTTTTTTTAAGATTTTGTTTATTTGACAGAGAGTATACAAGCAGGGGGAGCAGCAGGGAGAGGGAGAAGCAGGCTTCCGTTGAGCAGAGAGCTGGACATGGGGCTCGATCCCAGGATTGTGGGATCATGACCCAAGCCAAAGGCAGACACTTAAACAACTGATCCATCCAGGTGCCCCTAAAAATTTTTTTTTTCTCAAATTTTGTTTTTTTGATTCCCAGTGTTACTACCTTAGTTTAGGTTCTAGTCATCTTGGTTATACACTATTTTGGTAATCCCTGGTCTACTGAGTCTTCTCTCTGTTTCCGCTTGAATGTGTTATTCCAAGGTCAAGGAGATTTATATTTCTAAGACCCAAAACTGAGCCTGTGGTTCCACAATTTAAATGAGGCTCCTCAATGCCAAGAGCTTACACAATGGTCAGGCTCTTAACATGGCATCAAGCTCTTTAAGGTGTAGCCACTGCTTACCTGCTAAGTTTTTATGATTTAGTGTTCTGAACTACTTTTAGTTCTCAGCTGTTTGTTTATTCATTCATGCCTTTGAATGTTCTGGGCCTTCATACTAGAATTCTCTCCTTAACAAAGTGTTTATTTACCTTTAGAAATTCTGCTCAGGTGTCCCATTTGTCCTCTAATTAATGATCTCCACTTTTTTTTGGTTCCATTTATTTATTTGAGAGAGCTAGAGAGCATGCACATGGGTGAGGGGAGGGGCAAAGGGGAAGGGAATCTTCAAACTGACTCCCCGCTGAGCATGGAGGGGCTTGATCCCAGGATTTGAGATCATGACCTGAACTGAAATCAAGGGTCGGCCGCTTAAACGAATGAACCATCAAAGTGCCAGAATGATCTCCACTTTTAAATGTTATTTTTAAAAAGTGAATGTTTGGTTAAGCGGCCTACTGGTTTTGGCTCGCATCATGAGATCAAGCCCCATGCCGGGGCTCCATGCTCAGCATGGAGTCTGCTTAAAAAATTCTCTCTCTCTCTCTGCTCCTCCCTCCATTCTTGCTCTGCTCTCTCTCTCTCTCTCTCTCTCTCTCATAAATAAATAAATAAATCTTTAAAATAATAAAAATAAAAAGTGAATGTTTATGTTACTGTAATTACCATATTCTTTTACCATAATCTATTTGTATATCTCTTACCCACCAGGCAGTAAAATTCTTTTTTGTCCTCTTTAGTGCTGGCACATCATAAGTGTTCAGGCTGTGTTGATTGAATTTACTTAATTATGGGAGAATTATGTACTATTCATATTGACCTTCTGAACCTACCATATATGTATATATATATCTTATCATTTAATCCCCCTTTATAGGTGGTTTCTTTTCTTTTTTTTTTATTCTTATGTTAATCCCCATACATTCCATCATTAGTTTTAGATGTAGTGTTCCATGATTCATTGTTTGTGCATAACACCCAGTGCTCCATGCAGAACGTGCCCTCCTCAATACCCACCACCAGGCTAACCCATCCTCCCACCCCCCTCCCCTCTAAAACCCTGTTTGTTTTTCAGAGTCCATTGTCTCTCATGGTTCGTCTACCCCTCCGATTTCCCCCTATAGGTGGTTTCTATGGAAGGATTTTATTTTTTTAAAGATTTTATTTATTTATTTGAGAGAGAGAGAGAATGAGAGACAGAGAGCACAAGAGGGAAGAGGGCAGAGGGGGAAGCAGACCCCCCGCTGAGCAGGGAGCCCGATGTGGGACTCGATCCCAGGACTCCAGGGTCATGACCTGAGCTGAAGGCAGTCGCTTAACCAACTGAGCCACCCAGGCGCCCTCTATGGAAGGATTTAATTTAGTAGGTGGAGACTAAGCGAGACTAAGGAGTTCAGTGTTTTCATAGAACTTGTTTTTGAAATGGACTAAAAATCAAAATTCAACCAGGTTGTAATTTTATTATTATTATTATTTTTTTTAAAGATTTTTTATTTATTTATTTGAGAGAGAGAATGAGAGAGAGAGAGCAGGAGAGGGGGGAGGGTCAGAGGGAGAAGCAGACTCCCTGCCGAGCAGGGAGCCCGATGCGGGACTCGATCCTGGGACTCCAGGATCATGACCTGAGCCGAAGGCAGTCGCTTAACCAACTGAGCCACCCAGGCGCCCTGTAATTTTATTATTAAGCTCTATTTTTGTAGGAAAATAGCCATTTCAACTAAAGTTTATGAAAGCTGTTAGGTACTCTTCATTCTCTGGTTGTATAGTTTTGAAATTAGCATTTGTAAAGAAGCTGCCTATGAAATTTACTTGATATTTTGGCTACTCTTCTAATTACTGTGGAGACCTGAGTTTTGACAGTATTTACAGCTCTTTATACTTGTTCTAATATTGAGTTTATACATCTCCCCTCCCCTTTCTTTTCTTTTTCTTTTTCTTTCTTTTTCTATTCTGAAGGAAGTTGACTTTTCCTGTTTTTTATTCAAAGAGATATTTGGATTCCTTTTTTTTTTTTTTTTTAATGGTTAAGGGGATTAGATGTGAGTTCCTATGTAAGTGAATTTTTATATTAGATGATTTCCTTTTCTAAATACAGGCCAATTATTACACATTGTAAAAAAGAAAGAAACATTATTACACATTGTATAGTCCTGATATATTTCTTTTGTGACATTTTTTACTGGTATGAAAAATGCCGAAATGTAAATTTGATTATAATCTTTTCTAGACAAGATCTGTATTGTTTTATTTTTGTTAATTGTATGTTTAGAACTTTGGACAACAAAGAAACTGTAGAATAACTGGATTTCTTACTGTTTTTATTGTTCTCGGGATTTCCTTTTTTGTTTTAAATTTCTGTATTTTGAAATACCAGGTTCTGCTTTTTCTGCAAAGCCAATGTTTCATTCTGAATTTGCCCTCTCTGAAGTTATTCTACTTACCATGTGTATAAAAGGGGTATTATACTACTTATTTCGTAGAGTTGGTTGTTGTGAAGGCTAAGAATCCATGCAAAACACCTAGTGTAAGTGAGTGCCTAGTCCATAGTAGCCATTCTGTAAATGTTAGCACATCATACATGGCAAGGCATTGGAGCATTTTTTTCCTCCCTTATGTTTTAGCATAGTTTTTTAAAATTTGTTTGGTGGGCCGCCTGGGTGGCTCAGCCGTTAAGCGTCTGCCTTCAGCTCGGGTCATGATCTCAGGGTCCTGGGATCGAGCCCTACATCGGGCTCCCTGCTCCGCGGGAAGCCCGCTTCTCCCTCTCCCACTTCTCTTGCTTGTGTTCCCTCTCTCGCTGTGTCTCTCTCTGTCAAATAAATAAAACATTTAAAAAAAAAATTTGGTGGTTGGTTCTAATTATTATATTTGTGGTGTTGTGGCTTATTAAATGCCCTTTGTATTTTCTGGTAGCAATGGTATAAGACTTTATAGACTGAGGATAAAAGGAACTTAGTTGATTGTTATATCAATTTGTTCTATGATTGACTAATCAATCGCATATCATCAAACCAAACCACTGAAGTTGTTTCATAATCTCTTACACATTTTCTTTCCACATGGATTGAATATTTAAAATTTCCCCCTCTGGCCTCTTCTTTTTTCATAAGATTTTATTTATTTATTTGACAGAGAGACAGCAAGAGAGGGAACACAAGCAGGGGGAGTGGGAGAAGGAGAAGCAGGCCTCCTCCTGAGCAGGGAGCCCAACGCGGGGCTCGATCCCAGGAGCCCAGGATCATGACCTGAGCTGAAGGCAGACACTTAACAACTGAGCCACCCAGGCGCCCCTCTTTTTTTTTTTTTTTAAAGTAAAGATTTCTTTGGCAGTGATGGTATGGCTGTTCTCTTGAAGATGAACAGTCATCGCTTTAAAGTAATGGCACTGGTTCTTATTTTTATCTAGTTTCAAACCGGAGGCCCTATCGACAGTACTACGTGGAGGCTTTTGGGGACCCTTCAGAGAGAGCCTGGGTGGCTGGAAAAGCAATCGTCATGTTCGAAGGCAGACATCAATTTGAAGAGCTACCTGTTCTTAGGAGAAGAGGGAAGCAAAAAGAAAAAGGATATAGGCACAAGGTAAAGAAATGAAGCCTCTCTAATTATCTTCTTTGGGGTGGGCAGGGAAGAGGCAAGGAAGAAGTCTTATATTATTTAAATATAAGTTATTTCCTTTGGTAGTAGGATATTTGTGAGAAAATAAATGAAAGCAATGTTTTTCCTGGGATGAAATCGGGTAGCCTTCCATATATTTACACTCAATTTTTTGAGAAATAATTTCAGATAACTTTTACCATGTCACTTAGATGTGACGGTATAAAATGACATGACCAGTCTTCTTTGTTCATATCTTTTGTAAGAAGAAAATGATCCTCGAAATGAACTATTCTACTTCTCACTCTCTGGATTAATTCTCTTAAAAATGAGAAAGATAAAACTAAACATTTTTGTTTGTTGTCTTGGGTTTTTGTTTGTTTTTATTTTAATCATCTGGTGCTCATCATAGACAAGTGCACTCCTTAATCCCTATCACCTATTTCACCCATCCTCCTTCAGGTAACCATCAGTTTTTCTCTGTAGTTTAAAGAGTCTGTTTCTTTGTTTGTCTTTCTGTCTCTTTTTTCCCCTTTGCTCTTTTGTTTCTTAAATTACACATATGAGTAAAATAATATGGATTTGTCTTTCTCTGACTTATTTCACTTAGCACTGTACTCTCTAGCTCTATCCATGTTGTTGCAAATGGTGTTTTGGTTTTTGTATGTGGTTGTTAATACTTAAAGTTGCACTTTCAAGCCCAGTTATGTTTTAATAAAGAATATTATGTTTTTGTTCCATTTGCTTGATGTTTTGTGTTAAAGTTAGGTGAATAAAATTTTGGTTTATTTCTTTTTTCTTTTTTTTTTTTTTAAAGATTTTATTTATTTATTTGAGAGAGAGAGAATGAGAGACAGAGAGCATGAGAGGGAGGAGGGTCAGAGGGAGAAGCAGACTCCCTGCCGAGCAGGGAGCCCGATGCGGGACTCGATCCTGGGACTCCAGGATCATGACCCGAGCCAAAGGCAGTCACTTAACCAACTGAGCCACCCAGGCGCCCTTGGTTTATTTCTTTTAATATTCCTTTGTAGTTAATTCTAGAAGGTGAAATAGTTCCTGTTAGGTTGGTGTTTCAGGCTTTTCTGTGTATAAATACTTAATAATCATTATTAGGATAAGTTAGAGTCATTATGCAGTCCCTTCTGTTTCTTAGTTGAATTCTCTGAGGATTAGTGTCTTCATTTCTAAAACTAATGTAATAATATGTGCACTAGAACTGTTGGGAGAATTAGAAATAATGATAAATATTTAATATGTCATAAGTTTGATGCCCTAAAACAACTAGTATATGTTATTGTTATGATGAAGGAGGCTTACCTGCATCAGTTCCAATACTTGGGGTAGTTGGTGGTAGGGAGGTGTTAAAGAGTTTTTGTGTCAAGCCTTTAGTTATGTAGCTTAACCAACCCATTTTCAAAGGAGTTCAGTAGGGCTTTCAGATTCTGGAAAGTTATTTTACTCTCGTCACAGTTATGAGAATTAATGAGTGTGTGTTTGTGTGTAAAATAAATTAAAGGGTCAGCTCATTGCTTTATAAGAGGAGGCTACCTTTCCAGTGACTGAATTTTTACATGCTCAGTGGAACATCCCTTTTATAAGTATTAAAGTATAGTTGGCTAATAGTTAGACCCTTGACTAATAACAATTGTATGAAGCCAAGGAGGGAAATAAGAGTTTGAAAAATTAGTTATATTTCACAGAACATCAGTGTCTCCATCTGTGAGGAATCAAGAAAGGCACATATGTAATACCCAAGGTGTTTTGGTGTCTCTGGACAACATGACTCAGCCCAGGAGACTGCTTAGTTATAATCCAGATTTTATGTAACATGTATAGAATGATCAGATACATCACCAGAAATAAAGGGGCCTAGGGAGAACCAGAGGTTCAAATTTAGGGTCTCCTAGGGTAGATCTGACCTCATTTCTCCCGTCCTCATTTTTCCATGTTCATCTTTTTTAGGCTTTTGCTTTCTCATACAACTGAGCAAGTGCTTGGCCTTCATAAGTCAGGAAGAAAATAAATCCTTATTTTAAAGTGTGGAGGGGTAAATAGGAAGGGTCTGATTATTCCTTGATTTAGTAATATAATGTTGATTAGTAATGCAGTCCTAGTTATGGCCCCTCTTTTGTAAAGGAGGGAGAGCAGAGGATGTGTGGGATTAATCTTTCTTCTAATGACAGATCTTAGTGGTAGAAGTAGATTTGAGGAATCCCCCATTGTTTATTTAGGCTCTGGGTGAACAATGGGTGCTAACCACCTGGCTGGTACCATAAAAGTACCTTGAAGAAGTTACAAGGCTTGGAAAGGCTTCTTATTTGAGAGGTCTTTACTGATCATCTCTCTATTCCCTTTTGTATTTTTTTGATAAGTGATAATCTTTTTCTCCTTTAAATTTAAGGTTCCTCAGAAAATTTTGAGTAAATGGGAAGCCAGTGTTGGTCTTGCTGAACAGTATGATGTTCCCAAAGGGTCGAAGAACCGAAGATGTGTCACCAGTTCAATCAAGTTGGACAGTGAGGAGGATATGCCATTTGAGGACTGTACAAATGATCCTGAATCAGAACATGACCTGTTACTTAATGGCTGCTTGAAATCTCTGGCTTTTGACTCTGAACATTCTGCAGATGAGAAGGAAAAGCCTTGTGCTAAGTCTCGAGCCAGAAAGAGTTCTGATAATCCAAAAAGGACTAGTATGAAAAAGGGCCACATGCAATTTGAAGCACATAAGGAAGAACGAAGGGGAAAGATTCCAGAGAACCTTGGCCTAAACTTTATTTCTGGGGATGTATCTGATAAGCAGGCCTCTAATGAACTTTCCAGGATAGCAAACAGCCTCACGGGGTCCAACACTGCCCCAGGAAGTTTCCTGTTTTCTTCTTGTGCGAAAAACACAGCAAAGAAAGAATTTGAGACTTCAAATTGTGACTCTTTACTGGGCTTGTCTGAGGGTGCCTTGATCTCTAAACGTTCTGGGGAGAAGAAGAAACTCCAACGAGGTTTGGTGTGTAGTTCAAAAGTGCAGCTCTGTTACATTGGAACAGGTGATGAAGAAAAGCGAAGTGATTCCATTAGTATCTGTACCACTTCTGATGATGGAAGCAGTGATCTGGATCCCATAGATCACAGTTCAGAGTCTGATAACAGTGTCCTTGAAATTACAGATGCTTTTGATAGAACAGAGAATATGTTATCTGTGCAGAAAAATGAAAAGGTAAAGTATACTAGGTATCCTGCCACAAACACTAAGGTAAAAGCAAAGCAGAAGTCCCTCATTACTAACTCACATACAGACCACCTAATGGATTGTACTAAGACAGCAGAGCCTGGAACTGAGACATCTCAGGTTAATCTTTCTGATCTTAAAGTATCTACTGTTGTCCGCAAACCCCAATCGGATTTTAGAAATGATGGTTTCTCTCCAAAATTCAACACAGCATCAAGCATTTCCAGTGAGAACTCACTAATAAAAGGCGGGGCTACAAATCAAGCTCTATTACATTCAAAAAGCAAACAGCCCAAGATCCGAAGTATAAAGTGCAAACATAAAGAAAATCCAGTTGTAGTGGAACCTCCAGTTATAAATGAGGACTGCAGTTTGAAATGCTGTTCTTCTGATACCAAAGGCTCTCCTTTGGCCAGCATTTCCAAAAGTGGGAAAGTGGATGGGCTAAAACTACTGAGCAACATGCATGAGAAAACCAGGGATTCAAATGACATAGAAACAGCAGTGGTGAAACATGTTCTGTCAGAGTTGAAGGAACTCTCTTATAGATCCTTAAGTGAAGATATGAGTGACTCTGGAACATCAAAGCCATCAAAACCATTACTTTTTTCTCCTGCCTCTGGTCAGAATCATATACCTATTGAACCAGACTACAAATTCAGTACATTGTTAATGATGTTAAAAGATATGCATGATAGTAAGACCAAAGAGCAACGGTTAATGACTGCTCAGAACTTGGTCTCTTATCGGAGTCCTGGTCTTGGGGACTGTTCTACAAGTAGTCCTGTAGGTGCATCTAAGGTCTTGGTTTCAGGAAGCTCCACTCACAGTTCAGAAAAAAATGGAGATGGCACTCAGAACCCAGTCCGTCCTAGCTCTAGTGGGGGTGACTCTGCAGTGTCTGGAGAGTTGTCTGTATCTGTACCTGGCCTAGTGTCTGACAGAAGAGACATCCCTGCTTCTGGTAAAAGTCGTTCAAACTGTGTTACTAGGCGCAACTGTGGGCGATCAAAACCATCATCTAAATTGCGAGATAGTTTTTCAGCCCAGTTGGGAAAGAACACATTGAACCGTAAAGCCTTAAAGACAGAGCGCAAAAGAAAACTCAACCGACTTCCAGCTGTAACTCTTGAGGCTGCACTGCAGGGAGACAGAGCCAGTGGAGGTTCAGAGAATGGTTCCTCAAGAGGTGGGCTAGAAGACCCTGGTAAAGAGGAAGGCCTTCAGTTAATGGGCCATTTAACAAGTGAAGACAGTGCCCATTTTTCCAGTATTCATTTTGATAACAAAGTCAACCAGTCTGACACTGATAAAATTCCTGAGAAAGTCCCCTCTTTTGAAAACAGAAAAGGCCCAGAGGTGGATACTGAAATGAACAGTGAGAATGATGAACCCAGTGGTGTAAATCAAGCGGTGCCTAAAAAGCGGTGGCAGCGTTTAAACCAAAGGCGCACTAAACCTCGGAAGCGCACTAACAGATTTAGGGAGAAAGAAAACTCTGAGGGTGCCTTTGGGGTTTTGCTTCCAGCTGACCCCATAAAGAAGGGGGATGAGTTCCCAGAGCATAGACCCCCTACTTCAACAAACATACTAGAGGATACACTGGCAGATCCCAATCATTCCAGCTGCTTAGATTCAGTTGGACCACGGTTGAATGTTTGTGATAAATCCAGTGCCAGCATTGAAGAGATGGAAAAAGAGCCGGGAATTCCCAGTTTGACACCCCAGCCTGAGCTCCCTGAACCAGGTAAGGACCCCTGACAATGATAAGGATTAGAGAAGTAGTGGTGATAATGTTACCCTTCTGAAGTTGGGCTATTTTGATGGAAGGGCTAAGTGTAAATTGGGAAGAAAGTACTATCACTTGAAGGATGAGCTTTGTGTACAAGATCTGAATTTTGAGGGCCAGGTTTCCATATACTTTCAGAAATTATGTTTACCAGAAGCTCTCTCTCTCTCTCTTTTTTTAAAATTTTATTTATTTGAGATAGAGTGAGAGAGCGAGCACAAGAAGGGGAGCAATAGGCAGAGAGAGAAGCAGACTCCCCACTGAGCAGAGAGCCTGATATGGGGCTTGATCCCAGGACCCTAGGATCATGACCTGAGCCGAAGGCAGACGCTTAACCAACTGAGCCACCCAGGTGTCCCAAACCCATGACCTTTTTAAATCTATGAAACTTTTTGGGACTCAGTCCGGCATTGTAGGTAATTGAGAGGCTCTGAGCCTAAAATTTAAGTATAGTTATTAGTTTACAGAAAGTGAATAGATTTTATTGAATGTTAGGCTTCCTTTACCACAATTTAAGGAAGGTCCATTGATGATGTAGACAAAAGGGACATTTGCTTTTGGGAAAAAGAAAGTGTTCTGTAGTACTTATTTGAAGGCTTTAGATGTCTTAACTTCCCTTCTGTAACAAGGTTTGAGAACAACAAAAAACTGAAGTACCAGGGTATCTTACCTTAGCAGCAGAAGAAAACAGCAGAAGTCTTTCAAGATATTAATATTATATACAATATAATTGTTGAGGATAAAACTGACTATCCTTTTTTCCCCCATTTTTTATTGTTATGTTAATCACCATACATTACATCATTAGTTTTGGACGTAGTGTTCCATGATTCATTGTTTGTGCATAACACCCAGTGCTCCATGCAGAACGTGCCCTCTTTAATACCCATCACCAGGCTAACCCATCCCCCCACCCCCCTCCCCTCTAGAACCCTCAGTTTGTTTCTCAGAGTTCATCGTCTCTTATGGTTTGTCTCCCCCTCCGATTCCCCCCCTTCATTCTTCCTCTCCTGCTCTTTTTTTTTTTCTTAACATATATTGCATTATTAGTTTCAGAGGTACAGATCTGTGATTCAACAGTCTTGCACAATTTACAGCGCTCACCATAGCACATACCCTCCCCAGTGTCTATCACCCAGCCACCCCATCCCTCCCACCCCACCCCCCACTCCAGCAACCCTCAGTTTGTTTCCTGAGATTAAGAATTCCTCCTATCAGTGAGGTCATATGATACATGTCTTTCTCTGATTGACTTATTTCGCTCAGCATAACACCCTCCAGTTCCATCCACGTCATTGCAAATGGCAGGATCTCATTCCTTTTGATGGCTGCATAATATTCCATTGTGTATATATGCCACATCTTTATCCATTCATCTGTCGATGGACATCTTTTTTTTTTTAAAGATTTTATTTATTTATTTGAGAGAGAGAGAATGAGGGACAGAGAGCATGAGAGGGAGGAGGGTCAGAGGGAGAAGCAGATTCCCTGCCGAGCAGAGAGCCCGATGCGGGACTCGATCCTGGGACCAGGATCATGACCTGAGCCGAAGGCAGTCACTTAACCAACTGAGCCATCCAGGCGCCCTGTCGATGGACATCTTGGCTCTTTCCACAGTTTGGCTGTTGTGGACACTGCTGCTATAAACATAAGGGTGCACGTACCCCTTCGGATCCCTACATTTGTATCTTTGGGGTAATACCCAGTAGTGCAATTGCTGGATCATATGGTAGCTCTATTTTCAACTTTTTGAGGAACCTCCATACTGTTTTCCAGAGTGGTTGCACCAGCTTGCATTCCCACCAACAGTGTGGGAGGGTTCCCCTTTCTCCGCATCCCCGCCAACATCTGTCATTTCCTGACTTGTTAATTTTAGCCATTTTGACTGGTGTGAGGTGGTATCTCATTGAGGTTTTGATTTGGATTTCCCTGATGTCGAGTGATGTTGAACACTTTTTCATGTGTCTGTTGGCCATTTGGATGTCTTCTTTGGAAAAATGTCTGTTCATGTCTTCTGTCCATTTCTTGATTGGATTCTTTGTTCTTTGGGTGTTGAGTTTGATAAGTTCTTTATAGATTTTGGATACTAGCCCTTTATCTGATATGTCATTTGCAAATATCGTCTCCCATTCTGTCGGTTGTCTTTTGGTTTTGTTGACTGTT
This sequence comes from Neomonachus schauinslandi, assembly GCF_002201575.2. Taxonomy (NCBI): domain Eukaryota; kingdom Metazoa; phylum Chordata; class Mammalia; order Carnivora; family Phocidae; genus Neomonachus; species Neomonachus schauinslandi. The sequence continues at coordinate 86,299,756 of NC_058409.1, read as the reverse complement.
TCCTTTGCTGTGCAAAAGCTTTTTATCTTGATGAAGTCCCAATAGTTCATTTTTGCCCTTGCTTCCCTTGCCTTTGGTGATGTTTCTAGGAAGAAGTTGCTGTGGCTGAGGTTGAAGAGGTTGCTGCCTTTGTTCTCCTTTAGGATTTTGATGGACTCCTGTCTGACATTTAGGTCTTTCAACCATTTTGAGTCTTTTTGTTTGTGGTGCAAGGAAATGGTCCAGTTTCATTCTTCTGCATGTGGCTGTGCAATTTTCCCAACACCATTTGTTGAAGAGACTGTCTTTTTTCCATTGGACATTCTTTCCTGCTTTGTCAAAGATTAGTTGACCATAGAGTTTTGAGGGTCCATTTCTGGGCTCTCTATTCTGTTCCATTGATCTATGTGTCTGTTTTTGTGCCAGTACCATACTGTCTTGATGATGACAGCTTTGTGATAGAGCTGGAAGTCCGGAATTGTGATGCCACCAGCTTTGCTTTTCTTTTTCAACATTCCTCTGGCTATTCGGGGTCTTTTCTGGTTCCATACAAATTTTAGGAATATTTGTTCCATTTCTTTGAAAAAAGTGGATGGTATTTTGATGGGGATTGCATTGAACATGTAGATTGCTCTAGGTAGCATTGACATCTTCACAATATTTGTTCTTCCAATCCATGAGCATGGAACATTTTTCCATTTCTTTGTGTCTTCCTCAGTTTCTTTCATGAGTATTTTATAGTTTTCTGAGTACAGATCCTTTGCCTCTTTGGTTAGATTTATTCCTAGGTATCTTATGGTTTTGGGTGCAATTGTAAATGGGATCGACTCCTTAATTTCTCTTTCTTCTGTCTTGTTGTTGGTGTATAGGAATGCCACTGATTTCTGTGCATTGATTTTATATCCTGCCACTTTACTGAATTCCTGTATGAGGTCTAGCAGTTTTGGGGTGGAGTCTTTTGGGTTTTCAACATAAAGTATCATATCATCTGCAAACAGTGAGAGTTTGACTTCTTCTTGGCCAATTTGGATGCCTTTTATTTCTTTTTGTTGTCTGATTGCTGTGCCTAGGACTTCTAATACTATGTTGAATAGCAGTGGTGATAGTGGACATCCCTGCCACGTTCCTGACCTTAGGGAGAAAGCTCTCAGTTTTTCCCCATTGAGAATGATATTCGCTGTAGGTTTTTCATAGATGGCTTTTATGATATTGAGGTATGTACCCTCTATCCCTATACTCTGAAGAGTTTTGATCAAGAAAGGATGCTGTACTTTGTCAGATGCTTTTTCTGCATCTATTGAGAGGATCATATGATTCTTGTTCTTTCTTTTGTTAATGTATTGTATCACGTTGATTGATTTGCAGATGTTGAACCAACCTTGCAGCCCAGGGATAAATCCCACTTGGTTGTGGTGAATAATCCTTTTAATGTACTGTTGGATCCTATTGGCTAGTATTTTGGTGAGAATTTTGCATCCATGTTCATCAAGGATATTGGTCTGTAATTCTCCTTTTTGATGGGGTCTTTGTCTGGTTTGGGGATCAAGGTAATGGTGGCCTCATAAAATGAGTTTGGAAGTTTTCCTTCCATTTCTATTTTTTGGAACAGTTTCAGAAGAATAGGTATTAATTCTTCTTTAAATGTTTGGTAGAATTCCCCTGGGAAGCCATCTGGCCCTGGGCTTTTGTTTGTTGGGAGATTTTTGATGACTGCTTCAATTTCCTTAGTGGTTATAGGTCTGTTCAGGTTTTCTGTTTCTTCCTGGTTCAGTTTTGGTAGCTGATACATCCCCAGGAATGCATCCATTTCTTCCAGGTTATCTAATTTGCTGGCATAGAGTTGCTCATAATATGTTCTTATAATTGTTTGTATTTCTTTCGTGTTGGTTGTGATCTCTCCTCTTTCATTCATGATTTTGTTGATTTGGGTCATTTCTCTTTTCTTTTTGATAAGTCTGGCCAGGGGTTTATCAATCTTGTTAATACTTTCAAAGAACCAGCTCCTAGTTTCGTTGATCTGTTCTACTGTTCTTTTGGTTTCTATTTCATTGATTTCTGCTCTGATCTTTATTATTTCTCTTCTCCTGCTGGGTTTAGGCTTTATTTGCTGTTCTTTCTCCAGCTCCTTTAGGTGTAGGGTTAGTTTTTGTACTTGAGACCTTTCTTGTTTCTTGAGAAAGGCTTGTATTGCTATATACTTTCCTCTTAGGCATCCCAAAGATTTTGAACAGTTGTATTTTCTTTTCTTTTTTTTTTTAAAGATTTTATTTATTTATTTGACAGAGAGAGGTACAGTGAGAGAGGGAACACAAGCAGGGGGAATGGGAGAGGGAGAAGCAGGCCTCCTGCGGAGCAGGGAGTCCGATGTGGGGCTCGATCCCAGGACCCTGGGATCATGACCTGAGCCGAAGGCAGACGCTCAATGATTGATCCACCCAGGCGCCCCTGAACAGTTGTATTTTCATTTTCATTGGTTTCCATGAATTTTTTTAATTCTTCTTTAATTTCCTGGTTGACCCATTCATTCTTTAGTAGGATGCTCTTTAGCCTCATGTATTAATAGTTCTTTCTGACTTTCGTCTTGTGATTGAGTTCTAGTTTCAAAGCATTGTGGTCTGAAAATCGGCAGGGAATGATCCCAATCTTTTGGTACCGGTTGAGACCTGATTTATGACCCAGGATGTGATTGATTCTGGAGAATGTTCCATGGGCACTAGAGAAGAACGTGTATTCCGTTGCTTTGGGATGGAATGTTCTGAATATGAAAACTGACTATCCTTCAACATAAGATTCTCAAAATTGTTTACCATAGTAGATTTTGTTTTCTAACAGCTTTATTGAGATTTAACTCATGTACCATGAAATATCCATCATTTTAAAGTTTATACTTCAGTGGTTTTTTTCACAGAATTGTACAATCATCAACACAATCAATTTTGGAATATTTCCTCACCCAGGAAAGAAACATAGTACCCTTTATTAACCTCCCTTCATTTCTCCCCAGTCTGTAGATTTTCCTGTTCTGTACATTTCATGTTAATGGAATCATACAATATGTGGTATTTTAGTGTTTGGTTCTTTTAAGTTAGCATGTAGCAATGCTTTATTTTTATTGTGGTAAAAAATACATAAATTTACCTTCTGAACAAGTTTATACAGCATTACTGTATACACATTGTTGTACAATAGATCTCTAGAACTTTTTCATCTTGCGTGTCTGAAACTGTACTCAACTGAACAGCAATTCGGTTTCCTTTTCCCCCATGCCCTGGCAACCACGATTCTCCTTCTGTTTTTATGAGTTGGATTACTTTAGATATCTCATGTAAATGGAATCGTGTACTGTTTGTCTTTTTGAGATTGGATTATTTCACTTAGCATAATGTCCTCAAATTTCATCCATGTTTTAGCATATGACACAATTTGTCTTTCTTGAAGTTGAATAATAGTCCATTGTATGTACATACCATATTTTTTTTATTCATCTATCAGCAGATATTTAGGATTGGACATTTAAGTTGCTTCTCTCTTGGCTATTGTGAATAAGACTGCTTTGAACATGGGTGTGCAAATAACCTCTTTGAGGTCACATTTTCAGTTCTTTTAGACTGTATGCCAGAAATTGGAATGGATCATATAATTCTATTTTTAGTATTTTGAGGAAATTCCAAACTGTTTTCCATAGTGGCTACACCATTTTATAATCCTACCAACAGTGCGCTTAGTGTTTCAATTTCCTTACATCCTCACCAGCACTTGTTATTTATTTTTTTATAGTGGCCATCCTAACAGGTGTAAGGTGATAGCTCATTATGGTTTTTTTTTTTTTTTTTTAAAGATTTTATTTATTTATTTGACAGAGAGAGACACAGCGAGAGAGGGAACACAAGCAGGGGGAGTGGGAGAGGGAGAAGCAGGCTTCCCGCAGAGCAGGGAGCCCGATGTGGGACTCGATCCCAGGACCTGGGAGAGGGAGAAGCAGACTTCCCGCAGAGCAGGGAGCCCGATGCGGGACTCGATCCCAGGACCCTGGGATCATGACCTGAGCTGAAGGCAGTCGCTTAACCAACTGAGCCACCCAGGCGCCCTCATTATGGTTTTGATTTGCATTTCCCTAATGATTAGTGATGTTGAGGATCTTTTCATATGCTTGTTGGCCATTTGTATATCTTCTTTGAAAAAAATGTCTCTCCAGGTCCTTTGACCATTTTTGAATTGGGTTGTTTTGTTACCGAGTTGTAGGATTTCTTTGTTTCTTTCTTTCTGCCTGCCTGCCTGCCTTTCTTTTTTTTCTTCTTCTTTATTCCCCCTTATTTGATACATGGTTTGCAGACATTTTCTTTCATTTTGTAGGTTGTCTTTTCACTATGTTAATTGTTTCCCTTGCTATGCAGAAGATTTTAAGTTTGATGCAGTCCAATTCGTCTATTTTTGCTTTTGTTATCTGTGCTTTTGGTATCCTATCAAATAAATCATTGCTCATTCCAGTCATGAATCAAATCTTTTGATTTGATTGAAACAAGGATCTTTTTCCTTGTTTTCTTCTGGAGTGTTATAGTTTCAGATCTTAGATTTAGGTTTTTGATCCATTTTGAGTTAATATCTGTAAATGGTGTAAGATAAGGGTCCATCTCTTTTGCATGTGGATATCCACTTTTCCCAGCACCATTTATTGATGAGACCATCCTTTCCCCATTGTTTAGTCTTAGCATACTGGTCAAAGATAATTTGACCATACACTTAGAGTTTATTTCTGTGTTCTCCATTTTGTTCCATTGACCTTTGTGTCTGTCATTATGGCAATATCATATTAGAATGTCGCTTTATAATATATTTTGAAGAAATGACATATTCTTTGCCAAGATTGTTTTTGGCTGTTTGGTGTCCATTAAGATTCCATGTGAATTTTAGGATTTTTTTTTTCCTGTTTCTGCAGAAAATGCCATTGGGATTTTGGTAGGAAGTGGCCTGGCTGTCTCAGTCGGTAGAACGTGTGACTTTTGATATCAGGGTCATGAGTTCAAGCCACATACTGGGCCTACAGCTTACTTTAAAAAAAAAAAAAGTGTTGAGGGACATCTGAGTGGTTCAGTGGGTTAAGCGTCCAACTCTTGGTTTTGGCTCAGGTTATGATCTCATGGGTTGTGAGATGGAGCACTGTCATTGGGCTTTGCACATAGCTGGGAGTCTGCTTGAAGATTCTCTACTTCTGGCCCTCCCCCCCCAACTCATATGAGCATGTGCTGTCTTGCTCTCTCTCTCTCTCTCTCTAATAAATCTTTAAAAAAAGTGTTGAATTTCTGCATCAGTTGAGATAGTCATGTGATTTTCTTCATTTTGGTAACATTTGTATTACATTTATTTTTTTATATGTTGAATTATCTTTCCATCCCAGGGGTGAATCCCACTTGGTCATGGTGTATTGAATTCAGTTTGCTAATATTTGTTGAGGATTTTTGCAGCAATGTTCATAAGGAATATTGGTTTACAGTTTTTTTTTTTTAAAGTGTATTTGTCTGTCTTTGGTATCAGAGTAATGCTCACCTCATAAAATGAGTTTGGAAATGTTCTCTCCTTCTCAGTTTTTGGAAGAGTTTGAAAAGGTTTGGCATTAATTCTTTTTTAGATGATTGGTAGATTTCTCCAGTGAAGCCATCTCATCCTAGGCTTTTTTCACTTGGGAGGTTTTTAATGACTGATTTAATCTCCTTACTAATTCCTAATTCAAATTTTGTATTTGTTCATGATTCAGTCTTGGTATGTTTCTAGAAATTTATCCATTTCTAGATCATCCAGTTTGTTAGCATGCAGTTGTTCATAGTAGTTTCTTATAATTCTTTTGCTTCTGTGGTATCAGTTGAAATGACTCTTCTTTAATTTCTGGTTTTAGTTATTTGTGTTTTTTTCCTTAGTTAATGTAGCTAAGGACTTTCTAATTTTACTGATCATTAAAAAAATCAGTGCTTAGTCTTCTTGATATTTTTAATTTCCTGTTTTATTTCTGCTCTAATATTATTTCCTTCCTTCTGCTAACTCTGGATTTATTCTTATTCCTTGAAGTGTAAAAATTAGGTTGTTGATTTGAGATCTTTTTTCTTAAAGATTTTATTTCTAAGAGAGAGAACAAGCAGGGGGGAGAGGGAGAGGGGAGAGGGATAAGCAGACTCATCGCTGAGAAGGAACCGAATGCAGGACTCGATCCCAGAACCCTGGGATCATGACCTGAGCTGAAGGCAGATGCTTAACTGACTGAGCCACCCCAGGCACCCTGGAATCTTTTTTCTTAATGTAGGTGCTTCCTGCTATAAACTTCTCTCTTAGTACTTACTTTACTGGATCCCATAAGTTTAGGTATATTGTATTTTCATATTTGTTTGTCTGAAGATATTTTCTAATTTTTCTTGGGACTTCTCCAACACACTGGTTGTGCAGGAGTTTGTTGATTTCCATATATTTGTGGATTTTCTAGTTTTCCAACTGCTAGAGTTCCAGCTCATTGTGATTGGAAAAGATAACATGGTAGGATTTCAGTCTTCTTAAATTTGTAAGACTTGATTTGTGGTCTGTCGTGATTTATCATGGAAAACAGTTCATGTGTGCTTAAGAAGAATGTGTGTTTTGCTGCTATAAGGTGGAATGAGTGTTCTGTATATGTTTGTTAGGTCCATTTGATAAATAGTGATATTCAGATTCTCTGATTTTTTTATTGATCTTCTGTCTGGTTGTTATATCCATTATTGAAAGCCAGATATTGTACTCCGCTATTATTGACTATTTCCCCTGTCAGTTCTGTTAGTGTTTGCTTCATATATTTGGGTGCTCTGCACATATATTTATATTTGTTATCTTCCAAAGTATGTGGGGTTTTTTTGTTTGTCTTTAGAGGAGCTGGGTGGTGGTGCCGAGAGAGAGGGAGAGGGAGAGAAGATTCTTAAGCAGTCTCCATGCCCAGCATAGAGCCAGATGGGGGCTTGATCTCACAACCCTGAGAACATGACCTGAGCCGAAATCTAAGCCGCATGCTTAACCACCCGAGGCACCCAGGCACTCCTGGAGATTTATTTCGACCCTTTGATCAGGGCCAAGTTTCCCTGTTTTCTTTGTGTGCTTGGTGATTTTTTTTTCCCCCTGAGTTTTACGCATTTGAATAACAACCACTTCTAGTCTTTTTTTTTTTTTTTTTTTTTTTTAAGATTTTTTTTTTTTTTTTGA